>NW_009258116.1:3650959-3654348 GCF_000149755.1 Phytophthora sojae
ACTCTTCACACTCGCAATCTACTCGACAAGCGGATGGGTAGGTAGGTAGCACTCGGGTGGGTGGGCCTGGTCTTCCCTCACCTTGGTTTGCCGAGGTCGTTGTCAGTGGAGGCATGGTCGTCGCTGCTGTTCGTCCGTAGCACATATTGTGCATATCGTGCGCGGTCTTTGGCCGCAGCGCCCCTGCTAGTAGTGTCACGAGCCGCTACTACATTTGCATTGCGCGTGTGGTATTGTGACGCTCGACGATCAGGTTACGCGAATGTGCTGCTGGTGAGCGCGAAGGGAGTGCCGCGGGATTGGCGTAGCAGCAGTGGGGATTCATGTGGCGCCGCGATAGGTAGAGGACGGTGCGAGGAGGCCACTAGAGGCGGTAAAGCGAGCAAAGAGAGAGTGTGAAAAGGCAAAAGATGAGCCCCCAGGCGGGATCGAACCACCGACCTTTCGCTTACGAAGCGAGTGCTCTACCACTGAGCTATAGGGGCTGTACGGACACCAACACACCAACACAAACAAACACACCAACACAAACAAACACACCAACACAAACAAACAACAAACAACAAACACACGCACAACAACAACAACAACAACAACTCGCAACACGCCACGCACCACACGACCCGCACGACCGCACCAACCACCACACATCCACAACAATACCACCAAAAGACACGGGGCAACACCACGCCGAGTCGAATCTTGGGGCCGCAATCTGTTTGCTCATGTGGGCCCTCTTCTGCATGCGATGCTTCCGTCTTATTTTGTATGTTGATCTCGACGAGAGTTCGTGGGCGGTGCTCAGCGTGGCGAGCTCAAACGCTCGTCGTGTCACGCAAAATGGAGCAGCGGGTTCGTTTTGTGCGGCAGGTTGCTGGTGTGGGTCCGGGGTTTGAGCGCGGTGCGTGGGTCTGCGATGTGGCTGGTTTGCGTGTGTTTGCGTGTGTTTGCGTGTGTTTGCGTGTGTTTGCGTGTGTTTGCGTGTGTTTGCGTGTGTTTGCGTGTGTTTGCGTGTGTTTGCGTGTGTTTGTTGTTTTGTGAGTGTGAAAGTCGTTTTGGTGTCGGGGGAATAGCTCAGTGGTAGAGCGCTGGATTCCAGTCCCAGCGGTCGGGGGTTCGATCCCCTCTTCCCTCATCCTTTGCGCTTTTTTAGCGCCCGACGCCCACCTTTTCGCTGCGCCACAGCCCCCTTCGCAGCCGCCACTACTCCCTCGCGCCAATCAACCAGCCAGTAAAACGAACGAGACGACAAAAAGTGCGATACTTCTCGATTTATGCGTGTCATCCTTGCGCAGGGGCCATGCTAATCTTCTCTGTATCGTTCCAATTTTTACGGATGACCACCGAAGTGGTTCCTGCCACTACTCGCGCTAGACTCCTATACGTGCGAGCCTTGGGCCTCACATCCAGAACCACTTCGCCAAAAACGCAAGGCATTCATTCCCCCGACCCGAAGCGGATGCATACAGTAGCAGTCTTCCAGGCAACTGGACACCCAGATAGCCAGCCGACCGGCTGGTGCGAACCGGCCGGCGACAGCAGCTGGATCTGCGCCGAGGCGGCACTGGCCGGCGTCGCATCGAGTTCTCGCTGTTTGGCGTTGGTGTTTGTTGTAGGCAGGAGAAAAGGAAAACGACAGCTGTGAGATTCGAACTCACGCGGGTTGCCCCATTAACTTAGCAGGCTAACGCCTTAACCACTCGGCCAAGCTGTCATCGTGCGCAATTCGAAAACCACCGTTTTCCGACCAGCCACCCTCACCTATCCAAACGCACACACCGCCCCCGCCACATACACACACACAGCTTCCAGTGGCCGGCTTCGTGTATTCTGCTGTTTCTGCAGCTCTATCTTATATAATCATGGTACATCAACCGCCAGTACACCACCTCGAACGAATTGGGGGTAGGAAGAAAAAACAAGAACAAACGCATCGGCTTCGCGCTCAGCCTCGACACGCCTCCGTTCCCTCCCTTGTGTTTGTTGGGTAACGCTAACCTTTCGCCAAGAATGCCGCGACTCTTCACACTCGCAATCTACTCGACAAGCGGATGGGTAGGTAGATAGCACTCGGGTGGGTGGGCCTGGTCTTCCCTCACCTTGGTTTGCCGAGGTCGTTGTCAGTGGAGGCATGGTCGTCGCTGCTGTTCGTCCGTAGCACATATTGTGCATATCGTGCGCGGTCTTTGGCCGCAGCGCCCCTGCTAGTAGTGTCACGAGCCGCTACTACATTTGCATTGCGCGTGTGGTATTGTGACGCTCGACGATCAGGTTACGCGAATGTGCTGCTGGTGAGCGCGAAGGGAGTGCCGCGGGATTGGCGTAGCAGCAGTGGGGATTCATGTGGCGCCGCGATAGGTAGAGGACGGTGCGAGGAGGCCACTAGAGGCGGTAAAGCGAGCAAAGAGAGAGTGTGAAAAGGCAAAAGATGAGCCCCCAGGCGGGATCGAACCACCGACCTTTCGCTTACGAAGCGAGTGCTCTACCACTGAGCTATAGGGGCTGTACGGACACCAACACAAACAAACACACCAACACAAACAAACAACAAACAACAAACACACGCACAACAACAACAACAACAACAACAACAACTCGCAACACGCCACGCACCACACGACCCGCACGACCGCACCAACCACCACACATCCACAACAATACCACCAAAAGACACGGGGCAACACCACGCCGAGTCGAATCTTGGGGCCGCAATCTGTTTGCTCATGTGGGCCCTCTTCTGCATGCGATGCTTCCGTCTTATTTTGTATGTTGATCTCGACGAGAGTTCGTGGGCGGTGCTCAGCGTGGCGAGCTCAAACGCTCGTCGTGTCACGCAAAATGGAGCAGCGGGTTCGTTTTGTGCGGCAGGTTGCTGGTGTGGGTCCGGGGTTTGAGCGCGGTGCATGGGTCTGCGATGTGGCTGGTTTGCGTGTGTTTGCGTGTGTTTGCGTGTGTTTGCGTGTGTTTGCGTGTGTTTGCGTGTGTTTGCGTGTGTTTGCGTGTGTTTGCGTGTGTTTGCGTGTGTTTGTTGTTTTGTGAGTGTGAAAGTCGTTTTGGTGTCGGGGGAATAGCTCAGTGGTAGAGCGCTGGATTCCAGTCCCAGCAGTCGGGGGTTCGATCCCCTCTTCCCTCATCCTTTGCGCTTTTTTAGCGCCCGACGCCCACCTTTTCGCTGCGCCACAGCCCCCTTCGCAGCCGCCACTACTCCCTCGCGCCAATCAACCAGCCAGTAAAACGAACGAGACGACAAAAAGTGCGATACTTCTCGATTTATGCGTGTCATCCTTGCGCAGGGGCCATGCTAATCTTCTCTGTATCGTTCCAATTTTTACGGATGACCACCGAAGTGGTTCCTGCCACTACTCGCGCTAGACTCCTATACGTGCGAG